>NW_020528559.1:0-35948 GCF_003368295.1 Carassius auratus
ACTCATAGAGAATCTATGGGGTATTGTCAAGAGTAAAATGAGAACAAGAGACCAAAAAATGCAGATGAGCTGAAGGCCACTGTCAAAGAACCTGGGCTTCCTTACCCACTCAGCAGTGCCACAAACTGATTCTCCTTCACGCTGAATTGTGGCAGTAATGAAAGCAAAAAGAGCACCTACCAAGTATTGAGTACATGTACAATAAATCAACATACTTTCCAAAATGCCAATTATTCACTAAACATGATTTTATTTATTGGACTTATGAAGGCTATTTGTTGAGAATTGGTGGATTTTTGTTAAATGTGAGACAAAATCATCACAATTAAATAACCAGATTTAAACTACTTCAGTAGTGCACTGGATTTATTTAAAACACGAGTTTTCACAATTTGAGTTTGAATTACTGAAATAAATGAACTTTTCCACGACATTGTAATTTATTGAGATGTGTGCAACAGTTTTAGCACAAGGAATCAGACATCAAAATAAAAAAAGAACAACCTTTTGATAAAGCATTAGACCGGCACCTGTAAAAAAGAGCATTGTTCATAGTTTCTGTAGATATCACAATATTTTTATATCTTGAATTCTTATGGCCAAAATAACCATGATAAGAAAGATCTAATATTTGATAGTCTTAATTGGAATGTAAGTTTTTTTTTTATTTGGCAATATGTTTTGGCTTCAAAAGTTCCAAAGTGCAATCAGTCAGCGCTGTAAAACTAAAACAGTAGGCAGCAGGGCAATACTGAGGTTGTGAGCTCGAGCCTCAGCTAGAGGAAGATTTTAGAAAGACATTTTGGAAGCAGTGGAGTTTGAAGCATAACATAAATAATCAGTTGGCAATTAGATTCCTGCTATTACATAGAAGAAAGCTCACGGTGTAGTTTTGAAAATCAGTCTAACTAAAGACCATAGTGTTCAGTAATATACATTTCGAGTCGAGACCTCCAGAGTGCATTCGGTCAAAAGCTACAATGGCTCAACTATTCATGGCTTAATATTAAAGATTGGTTGAAGATCAGATGTCTATAATCAGTTAGTATTTGGTAATATGTGTTTGAGTCAACAGCTCCAGTAGTGCAATCGGTAAAAAACTACAATGGCGAACTAAGATGTCAGCTCCAGTGGACGCAATCGGTCAGCGCGCGGTACTTATAAGAAAGTATTCAGCAGAGCAATGCCGAGGTTGTGAGGTCGAGCCTCACCTGGAACAAGGTTTTAGAAAGCGAGACATTTCAGTAGCAATGGAGGTCACAGCCTAACATATACAATCAGTTGAAATCAAGATTCGTGTTTTTACCTAGAAGAAAGATCACGTGTAGTTTTGAAAATAAGTCTGATTAAAGACCATACTGTTAAGTAATATGCGGTTGAGTCACCAGCTCCAGTAGTGCATTCGGTCAAAAGGTACAATGTCTCAACTAGTCATCAGCTCCAGTGGAGCAAGCGGTGAGCGCGATGCTTATAAGACAGTAATCAATCAAACAATCAATCACCAGCTAAGGTCATGGCTTAATATTAAAGACTGGTTGAAGAGCAGATGTCTGTAATCAGTTAGTCTTTGGTAATATGTATTCGAGTCAACAGCTCCAGTAGCGCAATAGGTCAAAAACTACAATGGCGTCGAAGATGTCAGCCCCAGTGGCGCAATCTGTCAGCGCGGGGTACTTATAAGACAGTATTCAGCAGAGCAATGCCGAGGTTGTGAGTTCGAGCCTCACCTGGAGCTAGGTTTTAGAAAGCGAGAGATATTTCAGTAGCAATTGAGTTCATAGCCTAACATATACAATCAGTTGAAATTAAGATAATAAATATACGTTGAAAATCAGATATCTTTAATCAGTTAGAAGAAAGTTCACAGGGTGTTCTGAAAGATGACTCTCATTGAAACCAGCTTAGTAAAGAATGCCCATCTTCAAGCAAGGTTCTGTCACCAGCTCCAGTGGCATCAGCGTGCGTTACTTATAAGACAGTAATCAGCTGGTCAATGTAGTCAGCTCAAGTAGTGCAATCGGTAAAAAACTACAATGGCGAACTAAGAAGTCAGCTCCAGTGGCGCAATCGGTCAGCGCGCGGTACTTATAAGACAGTATTCAGCAGAGCAATGCCGAGGTTGTGAGTTTGAGCCTCACCTGGAACAAGGTTTTAGAAAGCGAGACATTTCAGTAGCAGATGAGGTCACAGCCTAACATATACAATCAGTTGAATCAAGATTCGTGTTTTTACCTAGAAGAAAGATCACGGTGTAGTTTTGAAAATCAGTCTGATTAAAGACCATACTGTTCAGTAATATGCGGTTGAGTCAACAGCTCCAGTAGTGCATTCGGTCAAAAGGTACAATGTCTCAACTAGTCATCAGCTCCAGTGGTGCAAGCGGTGAGCGTGATGCTTATAAGACAGTAATCAATCAAACAATCAATCACCAGCTAAGGTCATGGCTTAATATTAAAGACTGGTTGAAGAGCAGATGTCTGTAATCAGTTAGTCTTTGGTAATATGTATTCGAGTCAACAGCTCCAGTAGCGCAATCGGTCAAAAACTACAATGGCGCACAAAGTTTTAAGCCCCAGTGGCGCAATCGGTCAGCGCGCGGTACTTATAAGACAGTATTCAGCAGAGCAATGCCGAGGTTGTGAGTTCGAGCCTCACCTGGAGCAAGGTTTTAGAAAGCGAGACATTTCAGTAGCAATGGAGGTCACAGCCTAACATATACAATCAGTTGAAATCAAGATTCGTGTTTTTACCTAGAAGAAAGATCACGGTGTAGTTTTGAAAATCAGTCTGATTAAAGACCATACTGTTCAGTAATATGCAGTTGAGTCAACAGCTCCAGTAGTGCGTTCGGTCAAAAGGTACAATGTCTCAACTAGTCATCAGCTCCAGTGGTGCAAGCGGTGAGCGCGATGCTTATAAGACAGTAATCAATCAAACAATCAATCACCAGCTAAGGTCATGGCTTAATATTAAAGACTGGTTGAAGAGCAGATGTCTGTAATCAGTTAGTCTTTGGTAATATGGTATTCGAGTCAACAGCTCCAGTAGCGCAATCGGTCAAAAACTACAATGGCATCAAAAGATGTCAGCCCCAGTGGCGCAATCGGTCAGCGAGGGGTACTTATAGACAGTATTCAGCAGAGCAGCAATGCCGAGGTTGTGAGTTCGAGCCTCACCTGGAGCAAGGTTTAGAAAGCGAGAGCTATTTCAGTAGCAATTGAGTTCATAGCCTAACATATACAATCAGTTGAAATTAAGATAATAAATATACTTGAAAATCAGATATCTTTAATCAGTTAGAAGAAAGTTCACAGGGTGTTCTGAAAGATGACTCTCATTGAAACCAGCTTAGTAAAGAATCCCCATCTTCAAGCAAGGTTCTGTCACCCAGCTCAGTGGCATCAGCGTGCGTTACTTATAAGACAGTAATCAGCTGGTCAATGTAGTCAGCTCAAGTAGTGCAATCGGTAAAAAACTACAATGGTGAACTAAGATGCCAGCTCCAAGTGGCGCAATCGGTCAGCGCGCACGGTACTTATAAGACAGTATTCAGCCAGAGCAATTGCCGAGGTTGTGAGTTCGAGCCTCACCTGGAGCAAGGTTTTAGAAAGCGAGAGATATTTCAGTAGCAATGGGAGGTCACAGCTAACATATACAATCAGTTGAAATCAAGATTCGTGTTTTTACCTAGAAGAAAGATCACGGTGTAGTTTTCAAAATCAGTCTGATTAAAGACCATACTGTTCAGTAATATGCGGTTTGAGTCATCAGCTCCAGTAGTGCGTTCGGTCAAAAAGTACAATGTCTCATCTAGTCATCAGCTCCAGGGGTGCAAGCGGTGAGCGCGATGCTTATAAGACAGTAATCAATCAAACAATCAATCACCAGCTAAGGTCATGGCTTAATATTAAAGACTGGTTGAAGAGCAGATGTCTGTAATCAGTTAGTCTTTGGTAATATGTATTCGAGTCAACAGCTCCAGTAGCGCAATCGGTCAAAAACTACAATGGCGTCGAAGATGTCAGCCCCAGTGGCGCAATCGGTCAGCGAGGGGTACTTATAAGACAGAAAGTTCACAGGGTGTTCTGAAAGATGAGTCTCATTGAAACCAGCTTAGTAAAGAATGCCCATCTTCAAGCAAGGTTCTGTCACCAGCTCCAGTGGCATCAGCATGCGTTACTTATAAGACAGTAATCAGCTGGTCAATGTAGTCAGCTCAAGTAGTGCAATCGGTAAAAAACTACAATGGTACAATGTCTCAACTAGTCATCAGCTCCAGTGGTGCAAGTGGTGAGCGCGATGCTTATAAGACAGTACAAAAACTACGATGGCGTCAAAGATGTCAGCCCCAGTGGCGCAATCGATCAGCGAGGGTTACTTATAAGACAGTATTCAGCAGAGCAATGCCGAGGTTGTGAGTTCGAGCCTCACCTGGAGCAAGATTTTAGAAAGCGAGAGATATTTCAGTAACAATTGAGTTCATAGCCTAACATATACAATCAGTTGAAATTAAGATAATAAATATACGTTGAAAATCAGATATCTTTAATCAGTTAGAAGAAAGTTCACAGGGTGTTCTGAAAGATGAGTCTCATTGAAACCAGCTTAGTAAAGAATGCCCATCTTCAAGCAAGGTTCTGTCACCAGCTCCAGTGGCATCAGCGTGCGTTACTTATAAGACAGTAAACAAACTGGTCAATGTAGTCAGCTCAAGTAGTGCAATCGGTAAAAAACTACAATGGCGAATTAAGAAGTCAGCTCCAGTGGCACAATCGTCAGCGCGCGGTACTTATAAGACAGTATTCAGCAGAGCAATGCCGAGGTTGTGAGTTCGAGCCTCACCTGGAACAAGGTTTTAGAAAGCGAGACATTTCAGTAGCAATGGAGGTCACAGCCTAACATATACAATCAGTTGAATCAAGATTCGTGTTTTTACCTAGAAGAAAGATCACGGTGTAGTTTTGAAAATCAGTCTGATTAAATACCATACTGTTCAGTAATATGCGGTTGAGTCAACAGCTCCAGTAGTGCGTTCGGTCAAAGGTACAATGTCTCAACTAGTCATCAGCTCCCAGTGGTGCAAGCGTGAGCGCGATGCTTATAAGACAGTAATCAATCAAACAATCAATCACCATTTAAAGTCAAGGCTTAATATTAAAGACTGTTTGAAGAGCAGATGTCTGCAATCAGTTAGTCTTTGGTAATATGTATTCGAGTCAACAGCTCCAGTAGCGCAATCGGTCAAAAACTACAATGGCGTCAAAGATGTCAGCCCCAGTGGCGCAATCGGTCAGTGCGCGGTACTTATAAGACAGTATTCAGCAGAGCAATGCCGAGGTTGTGAGTTCGAGCCTCACCTGGAGCAAGGTTTTAGAAAGCAAGAGCTATTTCAGTAGCAATTGAGTTCATAGCCTAACATATACAATCAGTTGAAATGAAGATAATAAATATACGTTGAAAATCAGATATCTTTAATCAGTTAGAAGAAAGTTCACAGGGTGTTCTGAAAGATGAGTCTCATTGAAACCAGCTTAGTAAAGAATGCCCATCTTCAAGCAAGGTTCTGTCACCAGCTCCAGTGGCATCAGCGTGCGTTACTTATAAGACAGTAATCAGCTGGTCAATGTAGTCAGCTCAAGTAGTGCAATCGGTAAAAAACTACAATGGCGAACTAAGATGTCAGCTCCAGTGGCGCAATCGGTCAGCGCGCAGTACTTATAAGACAGTATTCAGCAGAGCAATGCCGAGGTTGTGAATTTGAGTCTCACCTGGAGCAAGATTTTAGAAAGCGAGACATTTCAGTAGCAATGGAGGTCACAGCCTAACATATACAATCAGTTGAAATCAAGATTTGTGTTTTTACCTAAAAGAAAGATCACGGTGTAGTTTTGAAAATCAGTCTGATTAAAGACCATACTGTTCAGTAATATGCGGTTGAGTCAACAGCTCCAGTAGTGCATTCGGTCAAAAGGTACAATGTCTCAACTAGTCATCAGCTCCAGTGGTGCAAGCGGTGAGCGCGATGCTTATAAGACAGTAATCAATCAAACAATCAATCACCATTTAAAGTCAAGGCTTAATATTAAAGACTGTTTGAAGAGCAGATGTCTGCAATCAGTTAGTCTTTGGTAATATGTATTCGAGTCAACAGCTCCAGTAGCACAATCGGTCAAAAACTACAATGGCGCACAAAGATGTCAGCCCCAGTGGCGCAATCGGTCAGCGCGCGGTACTTATAAGACAGTATTCAGCAGAGCAATGCCGAGGTTGTGAGTTCGAGCCTCACCTGGAGCAAGGTTTTAGAAAGCGAGAGATATTTCAGTAGTAATTGAGTTAATAGCCTAACATATACAATCAGTTGAAATTAAGATAATAAATATACGTTGAAAATCAGATATCTTTAATCAGTTAGAAGAAAGTTCACAGGGTGTTCTGAAAGATGAGTCTCATTGAAACCAGCTTAGTAAAGAATGCCCATCTTCAAGCAAGGTTCTGTCACCAGCTCCAGTGGCATCAGCGTGCGTTACTTATAAGACAGTAATCAGCTGGTCAATGTAGTCAGCTCAAGTAGTGCAATCGGTAAAAAACTACAATGGCGAATTAAGAAGTCAGCTCCAGTGGCGCAATCGGTCAGCGCGCGGTACTTATAAGACAGTATTCAGCAGAGCAATGCCGAGGTTGTGAGTTCGAGCCTCACCTGGAACAAGGTTTTAGAAAGCGAGACATTTCAGTAGCAGATGAGGTCACAGCCTAACATATACAATCAGTTGAATCAAGATTCGTGTTTTTACCTAGAAGAAAGATCACGGTGTAGTTTTGAAAATCAGTCTGATTAAAGACCATACTGTTCAGTAATATGCGGTTGAGTCAACAGCTCCAGTAGTGCGTTCGGTCAAAAGGTACAATGTCTCAACTAGTCATCAGCTCCAGTGGTGCAAGCGGTGAGCGTGATGCTTATAAGACAGTAATCAATCAAACAATCAATCACCAGCTAAGGTCATGGCTTAATATTAAAGACTGGTTGAAGAGCAGATGTCTGTAATCAGTTAGTCTTTGGTAATATGTATTCGAGTCAACAGCTCCAGTAGCGCAATCGGTCAAAAACTACAATGGCGCACAAAGTTTTAAGCCCCAGTGGCGCAATCGGTCAGCGCGCGGTACTTATAAGACAGTATTCAGCAGAGCAATGCCGAGGTTGTGAGTTCGAGCCTCACCTGGAGCAAGGTTTTAGAAAGCGAGACATTTCAGTAGCAATGGAGGTCACAGCCTAACATATACAATCAGTTGAAATCAAGATTCGTGTTTTTACCTAGAAGAAAGATCACGGTGTAGTTTTGAAAATCAGTCTGATTAAAGACCATACTGTTCAGTAATATGCAGTTGAGTCAACAGCTCCAGTAGTGCGTTCGGTCAAAAGGTACAATGTCTCAACTAGTCATCAGCTCCAGTGGTGCAAGCGGTGAGCGCGATGCTTATAAGACAGTAATCAATCAAACAATCAATCACCAGCTAAGGTCATGGCTTAATATTAAAGACTGGTTGAAGAGCAGATGTCTGTAATCAGTTAGTCTTTGGTAATATGTATTCGAGTCAACAGCTCCAGTAGCGCAATCGGTCAAAAACTACAATGGCATCAAAGATGTCAGCCCCAGTGGCGCAATCGGTCAGCGAGGGGTACTTATAAGACAGTATTCAGCAGAGCAATGCCGAGGTTGTGAGTTCGAGCCTCACCTGGAGCAAGGTTTTAGAAAGCGAGAGCTATTTCAGTAGCAATTGAGTTCATAGCCTAACATATACAATCAGTTGAAATTAAGATAATAAATATACGTTGAAAATCAGATATCTTTAATCAGTTAGAAGAAAGTTCACAGGGTGTTCTGAAAGATGACTCTCATTGAAACCAGCTTAGTAAAGAATGCCCATCTTCAAGCAAGGTTCTGTCACCAGCTCCAGTGGCATCAGCGTGCGTTACTTATAAGACAGTAATCAGCTGGTCAATGTAGTCAGCTCAAGTAGTGCAATCGGTAAAAAACTACAATGGTGAACTAAGATGCCAGCTCCAGTGGCGCAATCGGTCAGCGCGCGGTACTTATAAGACAGTATTCAGCAGAGCAATGCCGAGGTTGTGAGTTCGAGCCTCACCTGGAGCAAGGTTTTAGAAAGCGAGAGATATTTCAGTAGCAATGGAGGTCACAGCCTAACATATACAATCAGTTGAAATCAAGATTTGTGTTTTTACCTAGAAGAAAGATCACGGTGTAGTTTTCAAAATCAGTCTGATTAAAGACCATACTGTTCAGTAATATGCGGTTGAGTCATCAGCTCCAGTAGTGCGTTCGGTCAAAAGGTACAATGTCTCATCTAGTCATCAGCTCCAGGGGTGCAAGCGGTGAGCGCGATGCTTATAAGACAGTAATCAATCAAACAATCAATCACCAGCTAAGGTCATGGCTTAATATTAAAGACTGGTTGAAGAGCAGATGTCTGTAATCAGTTAGTCTTTGGTAATATGTATTCGAGTCAACAGCTCCAGTAGCGCAATCGGTCAAAAACTACAATGGCATCAAAGATGTCAGCCCCAGTGGCGCAATCGGTCAGCGAGGGGTACTTATAAGACATTATTCAGCAGAGCAATGCCGAGGTTGTGAGTTCGAGCCTCACCTGGAGCAAGGTTTTAGAAAGCGAGAGCTATTTCAGTAGCAATTGAGTTCATAGCCTAACATATACAATCAGTTGAAATTAAGATAATAAATATACGTTGAAAATCAGATATCTTTAATCAGTTAGAAGAAAGTTCACAGGGTGTTCTGAAAGATGACTCTCATTGAAACCAGCTTAGTAAAGAATGCCCATCTTCAAGCAAGGTTCTGTCACCAGCTCCAGTGGCATCAGCGTGCGTTACTTATAAGACAGTAAACAAACTGGTCAATGTAGTCAGCTCAAGTAGTGCAATCGGTAAAAAACTACAATGGCGAATTAAGAAGTCAGCTCCAGTGGCACAATCGGTCAGCGCGCGGTACTTATAAGACAGTATTCAGCAGAGCAATGCCGAGGTTGTGAGTTCGAGCCTCACCTGGAACAAGGTTTTAGAAAGCGAGACATTTCAGTAGCAATGGTGGTCACAGCCTAACATATACAATCAGTTGAATCAAGATTCGTGTTTTTACCTAGAAGAAAGATCACGGTGTAGTTTTGAAAATCAGTCTGATTAAATACCATACTGTTCAGTAATATGCGGTTGAGTCAACAGCTCCAGTAGTGCGTTCGGTCAAAAGGTACAATGTCTCAACTAGTCATCAGCTCCAGTGGTGCAAGCGGTGAGCGCGATGCTTATAAGACAGTAATCAATCAAACAATCAATCACCATTTAAAGTCAAGGCTTAATATTAAAGACTGTTTGAAGAGCAGATGTCTGCAATCAGTTAGTCTTTGGTAATATGTATTCGAGTCAACAGCTCCAGTAGCGCAATCGGTCAAAAACTACAATGGCGTCAAAGATGTCAGCCCCAGTGGCGCAATCGGTCAGTGCGCGGTACTTATAAGACAGTATTCAGCAGAGCAATGCCGAGGTTGTGAGTTCGAGCCTCACCTGGAGCAAGGTTTTAGAAAGCAAGAGCTATTTCAGTAGCAATTGAGTTCATAGCCTAACATATACAATCAGTTGAAATTAAGATAATAAATATACGTTGAAAATCAGATATCTTTAATCAGTTAGAAGAAAGTTCACAGGGTGTTCTGAAAGATGAGTCTCATTGAAACCAGCTTAGTAAAGAATGCCCATCTTCAAGCAAGGTTCTGTCACCAGCTCCAGTGGCATCAGCGTGCGTTACTTATAAGACAGTAATCAGCTGGTCAATGTAGTCAGCTCAAGTAGTGCAATCGGTAAAAAACTACAATGGCGAACTAAGATGTCAGCTCCAGTGGCGCAATCGGTCAGCGCGCAGTACTTATAAGACAGTATTCAGCAGAGCAATGCCGAGGTTGTGAATTTGAGTCTCACCTGGAGCAAGATTTTAGAAAGCGAGACATTTCAGTAGCAATGGAGGTCACAGCCTAACATATACAATCAGTTGAAATCAAGATTTGTGTTTTTACCTAAAAGAAAGATCACGGTGTAGTTTTGAAAATCAGTCTGATTAAAGACCATACTGTTCAGTAATATGCGGTTGAGTCAACAGCTCCAGTAGTGCATTCGGTCAAAAGGTACAATGTCTCAACTAGTCATCAGCTCCAGTGGTGCAAGCGGTGAGCGCGATGCTTATAAGACAGTAATCAATCAAACAATCAATCACCATTTAAAGTCAAGGCTTAATATTAAAGACTGTTTGAAGAGCAGATGTCTGCAATCAGTTAGTCTTTGGTAATATGTATTCGAGTCAACAGCTCCAGTAGCACAATCGGTCAAAAACTACAATGGCGCACAAAGATGTCAGCCCCAGTGGCGCAATCGGTCAGCGCGCGGTACTTATAAGACAGTATTCAGCAGAGCAATGCCGAGGTTGTGAGTTCGAGCCTCACCTGGAGCAAGGTTTTAGAAAGCGAGAGATATTTCAGTAGTAATTGAGTTAATAGCCTAACATATACAATCAGTTGAAATTAAGATAATAAATATACGTTGAAAATCAGATATCTTTAATCAGTTAGAAGAAAGTTCACAGGGTGTTCTGAAAGATGAGTCTCATTGAAACCAGCTTAGTAAAGAATGCCCATCTTCAAGCAAGGTTCTGTCACCAGCTCCAGTGGCATCAGTGTGCGTTACTTATAAGACAGTAATCAGCTGGTTAATGTGGTCAGCTCAAGTAGTGCAATCGGTAAAAAACTACAATGGCGAACTAAGATGTCAGCTCCAGTGGCGCAATCGGTCAGCACGCGGTACTTATAAGACAGTATTCAGCAGAGCAATGCCGAGGTTGTGAGTTCGAGCCTCACCTGGAGCAAGATTTTAGAAAGCGAGACATTTCAGTAGCAATGGAGGTCACAGCCTAACATATACAATCAGTTGAAATCAAGATTCGTGTTTTTACCTAGAAGAAAGATCACGGTGTAGTTTTGAAAATCAGTTTGATTAAATACCATACTGTTCAGTAATATGCGGTTGAGTCAACAGCTCCAGTAGTGCATTCGGTCAAAAGGTACAATGTTTCAACTAGTCATCAGCTCCAGTGGTGCAAGCGGTGAGCGCGATGCTTATAAGACAGTAATCAATCAAACAATCAATCACCATTTAAAGTCAAGGCTTAATATTAAAGACTGTTTGAAGAGCAGATGTCTGCAATCAGTTAGTCTTTGGTAATATGTATTCGAGTCAACAGCTCCAGTAGCGCAATCGGTCAAAAACTACAATGGCGTCGAAGATGCCAGCCCCAGTGGCGCAATCGGTCAGCGCGCGGTACTTATAAGACAGTATTCAGCAGAGCGATGCCGAGGTTGAGAGTTCGAGCCTCGTCTGGAGCAAGGTTTTAGAAAGCGAGAGATATTTCAGTAACAATTGAGTTCATAGCCTAACATATACAATCAGTTGAAATTAAGATAATAAATATACGTTGAAAATCAGATATCTTTAATCAGTTAGAAGAAAGTTCACAGGGTGTTCTGAAAGATGAGTCTCATTGAAACCAGCTTAGTAAAGAATGCCCATCTTCAAGCAAGGTTCTGTCACCAGCTCCAGTGGCATCAGCGTGCGTTACTTATAAGACAGTAAACAAACTGGTCAATGTAGTCAGCTCAAGTAGTGCAATCGGTAAAAAACTACAATGGCGAATTAAGAAGTCAGCTCCAGTGGCACAATCGGTCAGCGCGCGGTACTTATAAGACAGTATTCAGCAGAGCAATGCCGAGGTTGTGAGTTCGAGCCTCACCTGGAACAAGGTTTTAGAAAGCGAGACATTTCAGTAGCAATGGAGGTCACAGCCTAACATATACAATCAGTTGAATCAAGATTCGTGTTTTTACCTAGAAGAAAGATCACGGTGTAGTTTTGAAAATCAGTCTGATTAAATACCATACTGTTCAGTAATATGCGGTTGAGTCAACAGCTCCAGTAGTGCGTTCGGTCAAAAGGTACAATGTCTCAACTAGTCATCAGCTCCAGTGGTGCAAGCGGTGAGCGCGATGCTTATAAGACAGTAATCAATCAAACAATCAATCACCATTTAAAGTCAAGGCTTAATATTAAAGACTGTTTGAAGAGCAGATGTCTGCAATCAGTTAGTCTTTGGTAATATGTATTCGAGTCAACAGCTCCAGTAGCACAATCGGTCAAAAACTACAATGGCGCACAAAGATGTCAGCCCCAGTGGCGCAATCGGTCAGCGCGCGGTACTTATAAGACAGTATTCAGCAGAGCAATGCCGAGGTTGTGAGTTCGAGCCTCACCTGGAGCAAGGTTTTAGAAAGCGAGAGATATTTCAGTAGTAATTGAGTTAATAGCCTAACATATACAATCAGTTGAAATTAAGATAATAAATATACGTTGAAAATCAGATATCTTTAATCAGTTAGAAGAAAGTTCACAGGGTGTTCTGAAAGATGAGTCTCATTGAAACCAGCTTAGTAAAGAATGCCCATCTTCAAGCAAGGTTCTGTCACCAGCTCCAGTGGCATCAGCGTGCGTTACTTATAAGACAGTAATCAGCTGGTCAATGTAGTCAGCTCAAGTAGTGCAATCGGTAAAAAACTACAATGGCGAATTAAGAAGTCAGCTCCAGTGGCGCAATCGGTCAGCGCGCGGTACTTATAAGACAGTATTCAGCAGAGCAATGCCGAGGTTGTGAGTTCGAGCCTCACCTGGAACAAGGTTTTAGAAAGCGAGACATTTCAGTAGCAGATGAGGTCACAGCCTAACATATACAATCAGTTGAATCAAGATTCGTGTTTTTACCTAGAAGAAAGATCACGGTGTAGTTTTGAAAATCAGTCTGATTAAAGACCATACTGTTCAGTAATATGCGGTTGAGTCAACAGCTCCAGTAGTGCATTTGGTCAAAAGGTACAATGTCTCAACTAGTCATCAGCTCCAGTGGTGCAAGCGGTGAGCGTGATGCTTATAAGACAGTAATCAATCAAACAATCAATCACCAGCTAAGGTCATGGCTTAATATTAAAGACTGGTTGAAGAGCAGATGTCTGTAATCAGTTAGTCTTTGGTAATATGTATTCGAGTCAACAGCTCCAGTAGCGCAATCGGTCAAAAACTACAATGGCGCACAAAGTTTTCAGCCCCAGTGGCGCAATCGGTCAGTGCGCGGTACTTATAAGACAGTATTCAGCAGAGCAATGCCGAGGTTGTGAGTTCGAGCCTCACCTGGAGCAAGGTTTTAGAAAGCGAGACATTTCAGTAGCAATGGAGGTCACAGCCTAACATATACAATCAGTTGAAATCAAGATTCGTGTTTTTACCTAGAAGAAAGATCACGGTGTAGTTTTGAAAATCAGTCTGATTAAAGACCATACTGTTCAGTAATATGCGGTTGAGTCAACAGCTCCAGTAGTGCATTTGGTCAAAAGGTACAATGTCTCAACTAGTCATCAGCTCCAGTGGTGCAAGCGGTGAGCGCGATGCTTATAAGACAGTAATCAATCAAACAATCAATCACCAGCTAAGGTCATGGCTTAATATTAAAGACTGGTTGAAGAGCAGATGTCTGTAAAAATATGTATTCGAGTCAACAGCTCCAGTAGCGCAATCGGTCAAAAACTACAATGGCGCACAAAGTTTTCAGCCCCAGTGGCGCAATCGGTCAGTGCGCGGGTACTTATAAGTCAGTATTCAGCAGAGCAATGCCGAGGTTGTGAGTTCGAGCCTCACCTGGAGCAAGGTTTTAGAAAGCGAGACATTTCAGTAGCAATGGAGGTCACAGCCTAACATATACAATCAGTTGAAATCAAGATTCGTGTTTTTACCTAGAAGAAAGATCACGGTGTAGTTTTGAAAATCAGTTTGATTAAATACCATACTGTTCAGTAATATGCGGTTGAGTCAACAGCTCCAGTAGTGCATTCGGTCAAAAGGTACAATGTCTCAACTAGTCATCAGCTCCAGTGGTGCAAGCGGTGAGCGCGATGCTTATAAGACAGTAATCAATCAAACAATCAATCACCATTTAAAGTCAAGGCTTAATATTAAAGACTGTTTGAAGAGCAGATGTCTGCAATCAGTTAGTCTTTGGTAATATGTATTCGAGTCAACAGCTCCAGTAGCGCAATCGGTCAAAAACTACAATGGCGTCGAAGATGCCAGCCCCAGTGGCGCAATCGGTCAGCGCGCGGTACTTATAAGACAGTATTCAGCAGAGCGATGCCGAGGTTGAGAGTTCGAGCCTCGTCTGGAGCAAGGTTTTAGAAAGCGAGAGATATTTCAGTAACAATTGAGTTCATAGCCTAACATATACAATCAGTTGAAATTAAGATAATAAATATACGTTGAAAATCAGATATCTTTAATCAGTTAGAAGAAAGTTCACAGGGTGTTCTGAAAGATGAGTCTCATTGAAACCAGCTTAGTAAAGAATGCCCATCTTCAAGCAAGGTTCTGTCACCAGCTCCAGTGGCATCAGCGTGCGTTACTTATAAGACAGTAAACAAACTGGTCAATGTAGTCAGCTCAAGTAGTGCAATCGGTAAAAAACTACAATGGCGAATTAAGAAGTCAGCTCCAGTGGCACAATCGGTCAGCGCGCGGTACTTATAAGACAGTATTCAGCAGAGCAATGCCGAGGTTGTGAGTTCGAGCCTCACCTGGAACAAGGTTTTAGAAAGCGAGACATTTCAGTAGCAATGGAGGTCACAGCCTAACATATACAATCAGTTGAATCAAGATTCGTGTTTTTACCTAGAAGAAAGATCACGGTGTAGTTTTGAAAATCAGTCTGATTAAATACCATACTGTTCAGTAATATGCGGTTGAGTCAACAGCTCCAGTAGTGCGTTCGGTCAAAAGGTACAATGTCTCAACTAGTCATCAGCTCCAGTGGTGCAAGCGGTGAGCGCGATGCTTATAAGACAGTAATCAATCAAACAATCAATCACCATTTAAAGTCAAGGCTTAATATTAAAGACTGTTTGAAGAGCAGATGTCTGCAATCAGTTAGTCTTTGGTAATATGTATTCGAGTCAACAGCTCCAGTAGCACAATCGGTCAAAAACTACAATGGCGCACAAAGATGTCAGCCCCAGTGGCGCAATCGGTCAGCGCGCGGTACTTATAAGACAGTATTCAGCAGAGCAATGCCGAGGTTGTGAGTTCGAGCCTCACCTGGAGCAAGGTTTTAGAAAGCGAGAGATATTTCAGTAGTAATTGAGTTAATAGCCTAACATATACAATCAGTTGAAATTAAGATAATAAATATACGTTGAAAATCAGATATCTTTAATCAGTTAGAAGAAAGTTCACAGGGTGTTCTGAAAGATGAGTCTCATTGAAACCAGCTTAGTAAAGAATGCCCATCTTCAAGCAAGGTTCTGTCACCAGCTCCAGTGGCATCAGCGTGCGTTACTTATAAGACAGTAATCAGCTGGTCAATGTAGTCAGCTCAAGTAGTGCAATCGGTAAAAAACTACAATGGCGAATTAAGAAGTCAGCTCCAGTGGCGCAATCGGTCAGCGCGCGGTACTTATAAGACAGTATTCAGCAGAGCAATGCCGAGGTTGTGAGTTCGAGCCTCACCTGGAACAAGGTTTTAGAAAGCGAGACATTTCAGTAGCAGATGAGGTCACAGCCTAACATATACAATCAGTTGAATCAAGATTCGTGTTTTTACCTAGAAGAAAGATCACGGTGTAGTTTTGAAAATCAGTCTGATTAAAGACCATACTGTTCAGTAATATGCGGTTGAGTCAACAGCTCCAGTAGTGCATTTGGTCAAAAGGTACAATGTCTCAACTAGTCATCAGCTCCAGTGGTGCAAGCGGTGAGCGTGATGCTTATAAGACAGTAATCAATCAAACAATCAATCACCAGCTAAGGTCATGGCTTAATATTAAAGACTGGTTGAAGAGCAGATGTCTGTAATCAGTTAGTCTTTGGTAATATGTATTCGAGTCAACAGCTCCAGTAGCGCAATCGGTCAAAAACTACAATGGCGCACAAAGTTTTCAGCCCCAGTGGCGCAATCGGTCAGTGCGCGGTACTTATAAGACAGTATTCAGCAGAGCAATGCCGAGGTTGTGAGTTCGAGCCTCACCTGGAGCAAGGTTTTAGAAAGCGAGAGATATTTCAGTAACAATTGAGTTCATAGCCTAACATATACAATCAGTTGAAATTAAGATAATAAATATACGTTGAAAATCAGATATCTTTAATCAGTTAGAAGAAAGTTCACAGGGTGTTCTGAAAGATGAGTCTCATTGAAACCAGCTTAGTAAAGAATGCCCATCTTCAAGCAAGGTTCTGTCACCAGCTCCAGTGGCATCAGCGTGCGTTACTTATAAGACAGTAAACAAACTGGTCAATGTAGTCAGCTCAAGTAGTGCAATCGGTAAAAAACTACAATGGCGAATTAAGAAGTCAGCTCCAGTGGCACAATCGGTCAGCGCGCGGTACTTATAAGACAGTATTCAGCAGAGCAATGCCGAGGTTGTGAGTTCGAGCCTCACCTGGAACAAGGTTTTAGAAAGCGAGACATTTCAGTAGCAATGGAGGTCACAGCCTAACATATACAATCAGTTGAATCAAGATTCGTGTTTTTACCTAGAAGAAAGATCACGGTGTAGTTTTGAAAATCAGTCTGATTAAATACCATACTGTTCAGTAATATGCGGTTGAGTCAACAGCTCCAGTAGTGCGTTCGGTCAAAAGGTACAATGTCTCAACTAGTCATCAGCTCCAGTGGTGCAAGCGGTGAGCGCGATGCTTATAAGACAGTAATCAATCAAACAATCAATCACCATTTAAAGTCAAGGCTTAATATTAAAGACTGTTTGAAGAGCAGATGTCTGCAATCAGTTAGTCTTTGGTAATATGTATTCGAGTCAACAGCTCCAGTAGCACAATCGGTCAAAAACTACAATGGCGCACAAAGATGTCAGCCCCAGTGGCGCAATCGGTCAGCGCGCGGTACTTATAAGACAGTATTCAGCAGAGCAATGCCGAGGTTGTGAGTTCGAGCCTCACCTGGAGCAAGGTTTTAGAAAGCGAGAGATATTTCAGTAGTAATTGAGTTAATAGCCTAACATATACAATCAGTTGAAATTAAGATAATAAATATACGTTGAAAATCAGATATCTTTAATCAGTTAGAAGAAAGTTCACAGGGTGTTCTGAAAGATGAGTCTCATTGAAACCAGCTTAGTAAAGAATGCCCATCTTCAAGCAAGGTTCTGTCACCAGCTCCAGTGGCATCAGCGTGCGTTACTTATAAGACAGTAATCAGCTGGTCAATGTAGTCAGCTCAAGTAGTGCAATCGGTAAAAAACTACAATGGCGAATTAAGAAGTCAGCTCCAGTGGCGCAATCGGTCAGCGCGCGGTACTTATAAGACAGTATTCAGCAGAGCAATGCCGAGGTTGTGAGTTCGAGCCTCACCTGGAACAAGGTTTTAGAAAGCGAGACATTTCAGTAGCAGATGAGGTCACAGCCTAACATATACAATCAGTTGAATCAAGATTCGTGTTTTTACCTAGAAGAAAGATCACGGTGTAGTTTTGAAAATCAGTCTGATTAAAGACCATACTGTTCAGTAATATGCGGTTGAGTCAACAGCTCCAGTAGTGCATTTGGTCAAAAGGTACAATGTCTCAACTAGTCATCAGCTCCAGTGGTGCAAGCGGTGAGCGTGATGCTTATAAGACAGTAATCAATCAAACAATCAATCACCAGCTAAGGTCATGGCTTAATATTAAAGACTGGTTGAAGAGCAGATGTCTGTAATCAGTTAGTCTTTGGTAATATGTATTCGAGTCAACAGCTCCAGTAGCGCAATCGGTCAAAAACTACAATGGCGCACAAAGTTTTCAGCCCCAGTGGCGCAATCGGTCAGTGCGCGGTACTTATAAGACAGTATTCAGCAGAGCAATGCCGAGGTTGTGAGTTCGAGCCTCACCTGGAGCAAGGTTTTAGAAAGCGAGACATTTCAGTAGCAATGGAGGTCACAGCCTAACATATACAATCAGTTGAAATCAAGATTCGTGTTTTTACCTAGAAGAAAGATCACGGTGTAGTTTTGAAAATCAGTCTGATTAAAGACCATACTGTTCAGTAATATGCGGTTGAGTCAACAGCTCCAGTAGTGCATTTGGTCAAAAGGTACAATGTCTCAACTAGTCATCAGCTCCAGTGGTGCAAGCGGTGAGCGCGATGCTTATAAGACAGTAATCAATCAAACAATCAATCACCAGCTAAGGTCATGGCTTAATATTAAAGACTGGTTGAAGAGCAGATGTCTGTAAAAATATGTATTCGAGTCAACAGCTCCAGTAGCGCAATCGGTCAAAAACTACAATGGCGCACAAAGTTTTCAGCCCCAGTGGCGCAATCGGTCAGTGCGCGGTACTTATAAGTCAGTATTCAGCAGAGCAATGCCGAGGTTGTGAGTTCGAGCCTCACCTGGAGCAAGGTTTTAGAAAGCGAGACATTTCAGTAGCAATGGAGGTCACAGCCTAACATATACAATCAGTTGAAATCAAGATTCGTGTTTTTACCTAGAAGAAAGATCACGGTGTAGTTTTGAAAATCAGTCTGATTAAAGACCATACTGTTCAGTAATATGCGGTTGAGTCAACAGCTCCAGTAGTGCATTTGGTCAAAAGGTACAATGTCTCAACTAGTCATCAGCTCCAGTGGTGCAAGCGGTGAGCGCGATGCTTATAAGACAGTAATCAATCAAACAATCAATCAACAGCTAAGGTCATGGCTTAATATTAAAGACTGGTTGAAGAGCAGATGTCTGTAATCAGTTAGTCTTTGGTAATATGTATTCGAGTCAACAGCTCCAGTAGCACAATCGGTCAAAAACTACAATGGCGTCAAGATGTCAGCCCAGTGGCGCAATCGGTCAGCGAGGGGTACTTATAAGACAGTATTCAGCAGAGCAATGCCGAGGTTGTGAGTTCGAGCCTCACCTGGAGCAAGGTGTAAGCGAGACATTTCAGTAGCAATGGAGGTCACAGCCCTAACATATACAATCAGTTGAAATCAAGATTCGTGTTTTTACCTAGAAGAAAGATCACGGTGTAGTTTTGAAAATCAGTCTGATTAAAGACCATACTGTTCAGTAATATGCGGTTGAGTCAACAGCTCCAGTAGTGCATTTTGGTCAAAAGGTACAATGTCTCAACTAGTCATCAGCTCCAGTGGTGCAAGCGGTGAGCGCGATGCTTATAAGACAGTAATCAATCAAACAATCAATCACCAGCTAAGGTCATGGCTTAATATTAAAGACTGGTTGAAGAGCAGATGTCTGTAAAAATATGTATTCGAGTCAACAGCTCCAGTAGCGCAATCGGTCAAAAACTACAATGGCGCACAAAGTTTTCAGCCCCAGTGGCGCAATCGGTCAGTGCGCGGTACTTATAAGACAGTATTCAGCAGAGCAATGCCGAGGTTGTGAGTTCGAGCCTCACCTGGAGCAAGGTTTTAGAAAGCGAGACATTTCAGTAGCAATGGAGGTCACAGCCTAACATATACAATCAGTTGAAATCAAGATTCGTGTTTTTACCTAGAAGAAAGATCACGGTGTAGTTTTGAAAATCAGTCTGATTAAAGACCATACTGTTCAGTAATATGCGGTTGAGTCAACAGCTCCAGTAGTGCATTTGGTCAAAAGGTACAATGTCTCAACTAGTCATCAGCTCCAGTGGTGCAAGCGGTGAGCGCGATGCTTATAAGACAGTAATCAATCAAACAATCAATCACCAGCTAAGGTCATGGCTTAATATTAAAGACTGGTTGAAGAGCAGATGTCTGTAATCAGTTAGTCTTTGGTAATATGTATTCGAGTCAACAGCTCCAGTAGCGCAATCGGTCAAAAACTACAATGGCGTCAAAGATGTCAGCCCCAGTGGCGCAATCGGTCAGCGAGGGGTACTTATAAGACAGTATTCAGCAGAGCAATGCCGAGGTTGTGAGTTCGAGCCTCACCTGGAGCAAGGTTTTAGAAAGCGAGAGCTATTTCAGTAGCAATTGAGTTCATAGCCTAACATATACAATCAGTTGAAATTAAGATAATAAATATACGTTGAAAATCAGATATCTTTAATCAGTTAGAAGAAAGTTCACAGGGTGTTCTGAAAGATGAGTCTCATTGAAACCAGCTTAGTAAAGAATGCCCATCTTCAAGCAAGGTTCTGTCACCAGCTCCAGTGGCATCAGCGTGCGTTACTTATAAGACAGTAATCAGCTGGTCAATGTAGTCAGCTCAAGTAGTGCAATCGGTAAAAAACTACAATGGCGAACTAAGATGTCAGCTCCAGTGGCGCAATCGGTCAGCGCGCGGTACTTATAAGACAGTATTCAGCAGAGCAATGCCGAGGTTGTGAGTCCGAGCCTCACCTGGAACAAGGTTTTAGAAAGCGAGACATTTCAGTAGCAATGGAGGTCACAGCCTAACATATACAATCAGTTGAAATCAAGATTCGTGTTTTTACCTAGAAGAAAGATCACGGTGTAGTTTTGAAAATCAGTCTGATTAAAGACCATACTGTTCAGTAATATGCGGTTGAGTCAACAGCTCCAGTAGTGCATTTGGTCAAAAGGTACAATGTCTCAACTAGTCATCAGCTCCAGTGGTGCAAGCGGTGAGCGCGATGCTTATAAGACAGTAATCAATCAAACAATCAATCACCAGCTAAGGTCATGGCTTAATATTAAAGACTGGTTGAAGAGCAGATGTCTGTAATCAGTTAGTCTTTGGTAATATGTATTCGAGTCAACAGCTCCAGTAGCGCAATCGGTCAAAAACTACAATGGCGTCAAAGATGTCAGCCCCAGTGGCGCAATCGGTCAGCGAGGGGTACTTATAAGACAGTATTCAGCAGAGCAATGCCGAGGTTGTGAGTTCGAGCCTCACCTGGAGCAAGGTTTTAGAAAGCGAGAGCTATTTCAGTAGCAATTGAGTTCATAGCCTAACATATACAATCAGTTGAAATTAAGATAATAAATATACGTTGAAAATCAGATATCTTTAATCAGTTAGAAGAAAGTTCACAGGGTGTTCTGAAAGATGAGTCTCATTGAAACCAGCTTAGTAAAGAATGCCCATCTTCAAGCAAGGTTCTGTCACCAGCTCCAGTGGCATCAGCGTGCGTTACTTATAAGACAGTAATCAGCTGGTCAATGTAGTCAGCTCAAGTAGTGCAATCGGTAAAAAACTACAATGGCGAACTAAGATGTCAGCTCCAGTGGCGCAATCGGTCAGCGCGCGGTACTTATAAGACAGTATTCAGCAGAGCAATGCCGAGGTTGTGAGTTCGAGCCTCACCTGGAGCAAGATTTTAGAAAGCGAGACATTTCAGTAGCAATGGAGGTCACAGCCTAACATATACAATCAGTTGAAATCAAGATTCGTGTTTTTACCTAGAAGAAAGATCACGGTGTAGTTTTGAAAATCAGTTTGATTAAAGACCATACTGTTCAGTAATATGCGGTTGAGTCAACAGCTCCAGTAGTGCATTTGGTCAAAAGGTACAATGTCTCAACTAGTCATCAGCTCCAGTGGTGCAAGCGGTGAGCGCGATGCTTATAAGACAGTAATCAATCAAACAATCAATCACCAGCTAAGGTCATGGCTTAATATTAAAGACTGGTTGAAGAGCAGATGTCTGTAATCAGTTAGTCTTTGGTAATATGTATTCGAGTCAACAGCTCCAGTAGCGCAATCGGTCAAAAACTACAATGGCGTCAAAGATGTCAGCCCCAGTGGCGCAATCGGTCAGCGCGCGGTACTTATAAGACAGTATTCAGCAGAGCAATGCCGAGGTTGTGAGTTCGAGCCTCACCTGGAGCAAGGTTTTAGAAAGCGAGAGATATTTCAGTAGCAATTGAGTTCATAGCCTAACATATACAATCAGTTGAAATTAAGATAATAAATATACGTTGAAAATCAGATATCTTTAATCAGTTAGAAGAAAGTTCACAGGGTGTTCTGAAAGATGAGTCTCATTGAAACCAGCTTAGTAAAGAATGCCCATCTTCAAGCAAGGTTCTGTCACCAGCTCCAGTGGCATCAGCGTGCGTTACTTATAAGACAGTAATCAGCTGGTCAATGTGGTCAGCTCAAGTAGTGCAATCGGTAAAAAACTACAATGGCGAACTAAGATGTCAGCTCCAGTGGCGCAATCGGTCAGCGCGCGGTACTTATAAGACAGTATTCAGCAGAGCAATGCCGAGGTTGTGAGTTCGAGCCTCACCTGGAGCAAGATTTTAGAAAGCGAGACATTTCAGTAGCAATGGAGGTCACAGCCTAACATATACAATCAGTTGAAATCAAGATTCGTGTTTTTACCTAGAAGAAAGATCACGGTGTAGTTTTGAAAATCAGTCTGATTAAAGACCATACTGTTCAGTAATATGCGGTTGAGTCAACAGCTCCAGTAGTGCATTTGGTCAAAAGGTACAATGTCTCAACTAGTCATCAGCTCCAGTGGTGCAAGCGGTGAGCGTGATGCTTATAAGACAGTAATCAATCAAACAATCAATCACCAGCTAAGGTCATGGCTTAATATTAAAGACTGGTTGAAGAGCAGATGTCTGTAATCAGTTAGTCTTTGGTAATATGTATTCGAGTCAACAGCTCCAGTAGCGCAATCGGTCAAAAACTACAATGGCGCAAAAGATGTCAGCCCCAGTGGCGCAATCGGTCAGCGCGCGGTACTTATAAGACAGTATTCAGCAGAGCAATGCCGAGGTTGTGAGTTTCGAGCCTCACCTGGAGCAAGGTTTTAGAAAGCGAGAGATATTTCAGTAGTAATTGAGTTAATAGCCTAACATATACAATCAGTTGAAATTAAGATAATAAATATACGTTGAAAATCAGATATCTTTAATCAGTTAGAAGAAAGTTCACAGGGTGTTCTGAAAGATGAGTCTCATTGAAACCAGCTTAGTAAAGAATGCCCATCTTCAAGCAAGGTTCTGTCACCAGCTCCAGTGGCATCAGCGTGCGTTACTTATAAGACAGTAATCAGCTGGTCAATGTGGTCAGCTCAAGTAGTGCAATCGGTAAAAAACTACAATGGCGAACTAAGATGTCAGCTCCAGTGGCGCAATCGGTCAGCGCGCGGTACTTATAAGACAGTATTCAGCAGAGCAATGCCGAGGTTGTGAGTTCGAGCCTCACCTGGAGCAAGATTTTAGAAAGCGAGACATTTCAGTAGCAATGGAGGTCACAGCCTAACATATACAATCAGTTGAAATCAAGATTCGTGTTTTTACCTAGAAGAAAGATCACGGTGTAGTTTTGAAAATCAGTTTGATTAAATACCATACTGTTCAGTAATATGAGGTTGAGTCAACAGCTCCAGTAGTGCATTCGGTCAAAAGGTACAATGTCTCAACTAGTCATCAGCTCCAGTGGTGCAAGCGGTGAGCGCGATGCTTATAAGACAGTAATCAATCAAACAATCAATCACCATTTAAAGTCAAGGCTTAATATTAAAGACTGTTTGAAGAGCAGATGTCTGCAATCAGTTAGTCTTTGGTAATATGTATTCGAGTCAACAGCTCCAGTAGCGCAATCGGTCAGCGCGCGGTACTTATAAGACAGTATTCAGCAGAGCGATGCCGAGGTTGTGAGTTCGAGCCTCACCTGGAGCAAGGTTTTAGAAAGCGAGAGATATTTCAGTAGCAATTGAGTTCATAGCCTAACATATACAATCAGTTGAAATTAAGATAATAAATATACGTTGAAAATCAGATATCTTTAATCAGTTAGAAGAAAGATCACAGGGTGTTCTGAAAGATGAGTCTTATTGAAACCAGCTTAGTAAAGAATGCCCATCTTCAAGCAAGGTTCTGTCACCAGCTCCAGTGGCATCAGCGTGCGTTACTTATAAGACAGTAAACAGCTGGTCAATGTGGTCAGCTCAAGTAGTGCAATCGGTAAAAAACTACAATGGCGAACTAAGATGTCAGCTCCAGTGGCGCAATCGGTCAGCGCGCGGTACTTATAAGACAGTATTCAGCAGAGCAATGCCGAGGTTGTGAGTTCGAGCCTCACCTGGAGCAAGATTTTAGAAAGCGAGACATTTCAGTAGCAATGGAGGTCACAGCCTAACATATACAATCAGTTGAAATCAAGATTCGTGTTTTTACCTAGAAGAAAGATCACGGTGTAGTTTTGAAAATCAGTTTGATTAAATACCATACTGTTCAGTAATATGAGGTTGAGTCAACAGCTCCAGTAGTGCATTCGGTCAAAAGGTACAATGTCTCAACTAGTCATCAGCTCCAGTGGTGCAAGCGGTGAGCGCGATGCTTATAAGACAGTAATCAATCAAACAATCAATCACCATTTAAAGTCAAGGCTTAATATTAAAGACTGTTTGAAGAGCAGATGTCTGCAATCAGTTAGTCTTTGGTAATATGTATTCGAGTCAACAGCTCCAGTAGCGCAATCGGTCAGCGCGCGGTACTTATAAGACAGTATTCAGCAGAGCGATGCCGAGGTTGTGAGTTCGAGCCTCACCTGGAGCAAGGTTTTAGAAAGCGAGAGATATTTCAGTAGCAATTGAGTTCATAGCCTAACATATACAATCAGTTGAAATTAAGATAATAAATATACGTTGAAAATCAGATATCTTTAATCAGTTAGAAGAAAGATCACAGGGTGTTCTGAAAGATGAGTCTCATTGAAACCAGCTTAGTAAAGAATGCCCATCTTCAAGCAAGGTTCTGTCACCAGCTCCAGTGGCATCAGCGTGCGTTACTTATAAGACAGTAATCAGCTGGTCAATGTAGTCAGCTCAAGTAGTGCAATCGGTAAAAAACTACAATGGCGAACTAAGATGTCAGCTCCAGTGGCGCAATCGGTCAGCGCGCGGTACTTATAAGACAGTATTCAGCAGAGCAATGCCGAGGTTGTGAATTTGAGCCTCACCTGGAGCAAGATTTTAGAAAGCGAGACATTTCAGTAGCAATGGAGGTCACAGCCTAACATATACAATCAGTTGAAATCAAGATTCGTGTTTTTACCTAGAAGAAAGATCACGGTGTAGTTTTGAAAATCAGTCTGATTAAAGACCATACTGTTCAGTAATATGCGGTTGAGTCAACAGCTCCAGTAGTGCATTTGGTCAAAAGGTACAATGTCTCAACTAGTCATCAGCTCCAGTGGTGCAAGCGGTGAGCGCGATGCTTATAAGACAGTAATCAATCAAACAATCAATCACCAGCTAAGGTCATGGCTTAATATTAAAGACTGGTTGAAGAGCAGATGTCTGTAATCAGTTAGTCTTTGGTAATATGTATTCGAGTCAACAGCTCCAGTAGCGCAATCGGTCAAAAACTACAATGGCGTCAAAGATGTCAGCCCCAGTGGCGCAATCGGTCAGCGAGGGGTACTTATAAGACAGTATTCAGCAGAGCAATGCCGAGGTTGTGAGTTCGAGCCTCACCTGGAGCAAGGTTTTAGAAAGCGAGAGCTAT
Organism: Carassius auratus; assembly: GCF_003368295.1. Classification (NCBI taxonomy): domain Eukaryota; kingdom Metazoa; phylum Chordata; class Actinopteri; order Cypriniformes; family Cyprinidae; genus Carassius; species Carassius auratus. The sequence goes on from NW_020528559.1 coordinate 25,577, forward strand.
TTCAGTAGCAATTGAGTTCATAGCCTAACATATACAATCAGTTGAAATTAAGATAATAAATATACGTTGAAAATCAGATATCTTTAATCAGTTAGAAGAAAGATCACAGGGTGTTCTGAAAGATGAGTCTCATTGAAACCAGCTTAGTAAAGAATGCCCATCTTCAAGCAAGGTTCTGTCACCAGCTCCAGTGGCATCAGCGTGCGTTACTTATAAGACAGTAATCAGCTGGTCAATGTGGTCAGCTCAAGTAGTGCAATCGGTAAAAAACTACAATGGCGAACTAAGAAGTCAGCTCCAGTGGCGCAATCGGTCAGCGCGCGGTACTTATAAGACAGTATTCAGCAGAGCAATGCCGAGGTTGTGAGTCCGAGCCTCACCTGGAACAAGGTTTTAGAAAGCGAGACATTTCAGTAGCAATGGAGGTCACAGCCTAACATATACAATCAGTTGAAATCAAGATTCGTGTTTTTACCTAGAAGAAAGATCACGGTGTAGTTTTGAAAATCAGTCTGATTAAAGACCATACTGTTCAGTAATATGCGGTTGAGTCAACAGCTCCAGTAGTGCATTTGGTCAAAAGGTACAATGTCTCAACTAGTCATCAGCTGCAGTGGTGCAAGCGGTGAGCGTGATGCTTATAAGACAGTAATCAATCAAACAATCAATCACCAGCTAAGGTCATGGCTTAATATTAAAGACTGGTTGAAGAGCAGATGTCTGTAATCAGTTAGTCTTTGGTAATATGTATTCGAGTCAACAGCTGCAGTAGCGCAATCGGTCAAAAACTACAATGGCGCAAAAAGATGTCAGCCCCAGTGGCGCAATCGGTCAGCGCGCGGTACTTATAAGACAGTATTCAGCAGAGCAATGCCGAGGTTGTGAGTTTGAGCCTCACCTGGAGCAAGGTTTTAGAAAGCGAGAGATATTTCAGTAGTAATTGAGTTAATAGCCTCACATATACAATCAGTTGAAATTAAGATAATAAATATACGTTGAAAATCAGATATCTTTAATCAGTTAGAAGAAAGTTCACAGGGTGTTCTGAAAGATGAGTCTTATTGAAACCAGCTTAGTAAAGAATGCCCATCTTCAAGCACGGTTCTGTCACCAGCTCCAGTGGCATCAGCGTGCGTTACTTATAAGACAGTAAACAGCTGGTCAATGTGGTCAGCTCAAGTAGTGCAATCGGTAAAAAACTACAATGGCGAACTAAGAAGTCAGCTCCAGTGGCGCAATCGGTCAGCGTGCGGTACTTATAAGACAGTATTCAGCAGAGCAATGCCGAGGTTGTGAGTCCGAGCCTCACCTGGGACAAGGTTTTAGAAAGCGAGACATTTCAGTAGCAATGGAGGTCACAGCCTAACATATACAATCAGTTGAAATCAAGATTCGTGTTTTTACCTAGAAGAAAGATCACGGTGTAGTTTTGAAAATCAGTCTGATTAAAGACCATACTGTTCAGTAATATGCGGTTGAGTCAACAGCTCCAGTAGTGCATTTGGTCAAAAGGTACAATGTCTCAACTAGTCATCAGCTCCAGTGGTGCAAGCGGTGAGCGTGATGCTTATAAGACAGTAATCAATCAAACAATCAATCACCAGCTAAGGTCATGGCTTAATATTAAAGACTGGTTGAAGAGCAGATGTCTGTAATCAGTTAGTCTTTGGTAATATGTATTCGAGTCAACAGCTGCAGTAGCGCAATCGGTCAAAAACTACAATGGCGCAAAAGATGTCAGCCCCAGTGGCGCAATCGGACAGCGCGCGGTACTTATAAGACAGTATTCAGCAGAGCAATGCCGAGGTTTTGAGTTCGAGCCTCACCTGGAGCAAGATTTTAGAAAGCGAGACATTTCAGTAGCAATGGAGGTCACAGCCTAACATATACAATCAGTTGAAATCAAGATTCGTGTTTTTACCTAGAAGAAAGATCACGGTGTAGTTTTGAAAATCAGTTTGATTAAATACCATACTGTTCAGTAATATGAGGTTGAGTCAACAGCTCCAGTAGTGCATTCGGTCAAAAGGTACAATGTCTCAACTAGTCATCAGCTCCAGTGGTGCAAGCGGTGAGCGCGATGCTTATAAGACAGTAATCAATCAAACAATCAATCACCATTTAAAGTCAAGGCTTAATATTAAAGACTGTTTGAAGAGCAGATGTCTGCAATCAGTTAGTCTTTGGTAATATGTATTCGAGTCAACAGCTCCAGTAGCGCAATCGGTCAGCGCGCGGTACTTATAAGACAGTATTCAGCAGAGCGATGCCGATGTTGTGAGTTCGAGCCTCACCTGGAGCAAGGTTTTAGAAAGCGAGAGATATTTCAGTAGCAATTGAGTTCATAGCCTAACATATACAATCAGTTGAAATTAAGATAATAAATATACGTTGAAAATCAGATATCTTTAATCAGTTAGAAGAAAGATCACAGGGTGCTCTGAAAGATGAGTCTCATTGAAACCAGCTTAGTAAAGAATGCCAATCTTCAAGCAAGGTTCTGTCACCAGCTCCAGTGGCATCAGCGTGCGTTACTTATAAGACAGTAATCAGCTGGTCAATGTGGGCAGCTCAAGTAGTGCAATCGGTAAAAAACTACAATGGCGAACTAACATGTCAGCTCCAGTGGCGCAATCGGTCAGCGCGCGGTACTTATAAGACAGTATTCAGCAGAGCAATGCCGAGGTTGTGAGTTCGAGCCTCACCTGGAGCAAGATTTTAGAAAGCGAGACATTTCAGTAGCAATGGAGGTCACAGCCTAACATATACAATCAGTTGAAATCAAGATTCGTGTTTTTACCTAGAAGAAAGATCACGGTGTAGTTTTGAAAATCAGTTTGATTAAATACCATACTGTTCAGTAATATGAGGTTGAGTCAACAGCTCCAGTAGTGCATTCGGTCAAAAGGTACAATGTCTCAACTAGTCATCAGCTCCAGTGGTGCAAGCGGTGAGCGCGATGCTTATAAGACAGTAATCAATCAAACAATCAATCACCATTTAAAGTCAAGGCTTAATATTAAAGACTGTTTGAAGAGCAGATGTCTGCAATCAGTTAGTCTTTGGTAATATGTATTCGAGTCAACAGCTCCAGTAGCGCAATCGGGTCAGCGCGCGGTACTTATAAGACAGTATTCAGCAGAGCGATGCCGAGGTTGTGAGTTCGAGCCTCACCTGGAGCAAGGTTTTAGAAAGCGAGAGATATTTCAGTAGCAATTGAGTTCATAGCCTAACATATACAATCAGTTGAAATTAAGATAATAAATATACGTTGAAAATCAGATATCTTTAATCAGTTAGAAGAAAGATCACAGGGTGTTCTGAAAGATGAGTCTTATTGAAACCAGCTTAGTAAAGAATGCCCATCTTCAAGCAAGGTTCTGTCACCAGCTCCAGTGGCATCAGCGTGCGTTACTTATAAGACAGTAAACAGCTGGTCAATGTGGTCAGCTCAAGTAGTGCAATCGGTAAAAAACTACAATGGCGAACTAAGATGTCAGCTCCAGTGGCGCAATCGGTCAGCGCGCGGTACTTATAAGACAGTATTCAGCAGAGCAATGCCGAGGTTGTGAGTTCGAGCCTCACCTGGAGCAAGATTTTAGAAAGCGAGACATTTCAGTAGCAATGGAGGTCACAGCCTAACATATACAATCAGTTGAAATCAAGATTCGTGTTTTTACCTAGAAGAAAGATCACGGTGTAGTTTTGAAAATCAGTTTGATTAAATACCATACTGTTCAGTAATATGAGGTTGAGTCAACAGCTCCAGTAGTGCATTCGGTCAAAAGGTACAATGTCTCAACTAGTCATCAGCTCCAGTGGTGCAAGCGGTGAGCGCGATGCTTATAAGACAGTAATCAATCAAACAATCAATCACCATTTAAAGTCAAGGCTTAATATTAAAGACTGTTTGAAGAGCAGATGTCTGCAATCAGTTAGTCTTTGGTAATATGTATTCGAGTCAACAGCTCCAGTAGCGCAATCGGTCAGCGCGCGGTACTTATAAGACAGTATTCAGCAGAGCGATGCCGAGGTTGTGAGTTCGAGCCTCACCTGGAGCAAGGTTTTAGAAAGCGAGAGATATTTCAGTAGCAATTGAGTTCATAGCCTAACATATACAATCAGTTGAAATTAAGATAATAAATATACGTTGAAAATCAGATATCTTTAATCAGTTAGAAGAAAGATCACAGGGTGTTCTGAAAGATGAGTCTCATTGAAACCAGCTTAGTAAAGAATGCCCATCTTCAAGCAAGGTTCTGTCACCAGCTCCAGTGGCATCAGCGTGCGTTACTTATAAGACAGTAATCAGCTGGTCAATGTAGTCAGCTCAAGTAGTGCAATCGGTAAAAAACTACAATGGCGAACTAAGATGTCAGCTCCAGTGGCGCAATCGGTCAGCGCGCGGTACTTATAAGACAGTATTCAGCAGAGCAATGCCGAGGTTGTGAATTTGAGCCTCACCTGGAGCAAGATTTTAGAAAGCGAGACATTTCAGTAGCAATGGAGGTCACAGCCTAACATATACAATCAGTTGAAATCAAGATTCGTGTTTTTACCTAGAAGAAAGATCACGGTGTAGTTTTGAAAATCAGTCTGATTAAAGACCATACTGTTCAGTAATATGCGGTTGAGTCAACAGCTCCAGTAGTGCATTTGGTCAAAAGGTACAATGTCTCAACTAGTCATCAGCTCCAGTGGTACAAGCGGTGAGCGCGATGCTTATAAGACAGTAATCAATCAAACAATCAATCACCAGCTAAGGTCATGGCTTAATATTAAAGACTGGTTGAAGAGCAGATGTCTGTAATCAGTTAGTCTTTGGTAATATGTATTCGAGTCAACAGCTCCAGTAGCGCAATCGGTCAAAAACTACAATGGCGTCAAAGATGTCAGCCCCAGTGGCGCAATCGGTCAGCGAGGGGTACTTATAAGACATTATTCAGCAGAGCAATGCCGAGGTTGTGAGTTCGAGCCTCACCTGGAGCAAGGTTTTAGAAAGCGAGAGCTATTTCAGTAGCAATTGAGTTCATAGCCTAACATATACAATCAGTTGAAATTAAGATAATAAATATACGTTGAAAATCAGATATCTTTAATCAGTTAGAAGAAAGATCACAGGGTGTTCTGAAAGATGAGTCTCATTGAAACCAGCTTAGTAAAGAATGCCCATCTTCAAGCAAGGTTCTGTCACCAGCTCCAGTGGCATCAGCGTGCGTTACTTATAAGACAGTAATCAGCTGGTCAATGTGGTCAGCTCAAGTAGTGCAATCGGTAAAAAACTACAATGGCGAACTAAGAAGTCAGCTCCAGTGGCGCAATCGGTCAGCGCGCGGTACTTATAAGACAGTATTCAGCAGAGCAATGCCGAGGTTGTGAGTCCGAGCCTCACCTGGAACAAGGTTTTAGAAAGCGAGACATTTCAGTAGCAATGGAGGTCACAGCCTAACATATACAATCAGTTGAAATCAAGATTCGTGTTTTTACCTAGAAGAAAGATCACGGTGTAGTTTTGAAAATCAGTCTGATTAAAGACCATACTGTTCAGTAATATGCGGTTGAGTCAACAGCTCCAGTAGTGCATTTGGTCAAAAGGTACAATGTCTCAACTAGTCATCAGCTGCAGTGGTGCAAGCGGTGAGCGTGATGCTTATAAGACAGTAATCAATCAAACAATCAATCACCAGCTAAGGTCATGGCTTAATATTAAAGACTGGTTGAAGAGCAGATGTCTGTAATCAGTTAGTCTTTGGTAATATGTATTCGAGTCAACAGCTGCAGTAGCGCAATCGGTCAAAAACTACAATGGCGCAAAAAGATGTCAGCCCCAGTGGCGCAATCGGTCAGCGCGCGGTACTTATAAGACAGTATTCAGCAGAGCAATGCCGAGGTTGTGAGTTTGAGCCTCACCTGGAGCAAGGTTTTAGAAAGCGAGAGATATTTCAGTAGTAATTGAGTTAATAGCCTCACATATACAATCAGTTGAAATTAAGATAATAAATATACGTTGAAAATCAGATATCTTTAATCAGTTAGAAGAAAGTTCACAGGGTGTTCTGAAAGATGAGTCTCATTGAAACCAGCTTAGTAAAGAATGCCCATCTTCAAGCAAGGTTCTGTCACCAGCTCCAGTGGCATCAGCGTGCGTTACTTATAAGACAGTAAACAGCTGGTCAATGTGGTCAGCTCAAGTAGTGCAATCGGTAAAAAACTACAATGGCGAACTAAGAAGTCAGCTCCAGTGGCGCAATCGGTCAGCGTGCGGTACTTATAAGACAGTATTCAGCAGAGCAATGCCGAGGTTGTGAGTCCGAGCCTCACCTGGGACAAGGTTTTAGAAAGCGAGACATTTCAGTAGCAATGGAGGTCACAGCCTAACATATACAATCAGTTGAAATCAAGATTCGTGTTTTTACCTAGAAGAAAGATCACGGTGTAGTTTTGAAAATCAGTCTGATTAAAGACCATACTGTTCAGTAATATGCGGTTGAGTCAACAGCTCCAGTAGTGCATTTGGTCAAAAGGTACAATGTCTCAACTAGTCATCAGCTCCAGTGGTGCAAGCGGTGAGCGTGATGCTTATAAGACAGTAATCAATCAAACAATCAATCACCAGCTAAGGTCATGGCTTAATATTAAAGACTGGTTGAAGAGCAGATGTCTGTAATCAGTTAGTCTTTGGTAATATGTATTCGAGTCAACAGCTGCAGTAGCGCAATCGGTCAAAAACTACAATGGCGCACAAAGATGTCAGCCCCAGTGGCGCAATCAGTCAGCGCGCGGTACTTATAAGACAGTATTCAGCAGAGCAATGCCGAGGTTGTGAGTTCGAGCCTCACCTGGAGCAAGGTTTTAGAAAGCGAGAGATATTTCAGTAGCAATTGAGTTCATAGCCTAACATATACAATCAGTTGAAATTAAGATAATAAATATACGTTGAAAATCAGATATCTTTAATCAGTTAGAAGAAAGTTCACAGGGTGTTCTGAAAGATGAGTCTCATTGAAACCAGCTTAGTAAAGAATGCCCATCTTCAAGCAAGGTTCTGTCACCAGCTCCAGTGGCATCAGCGTGCGTTACTTATAAGACAGTAATCAGCTGGTCAATGTAGTCAGCTCAAGTAGTGCAATCGGTAAAAAACTACAATGGCGAACTAAGATGTCAGCTCCAGTGGCGCAATCGGTCAGCGCGCGGTACTTATAAGACAGTATTCAGCAGAGCAATGCCGAGGTTGTGAATTTGAGCCTCACCTGGAGCAAGATTTTAGAAAGCGAGACATTTCAGTAGCAATGGAGGTCACAGCCTAACATATACAATCAGTTGAAATCAAGATTCGTGTTTTTACCTAGAAGAAAGATCACGGTGTAGTTTTGAAAATCAGTCTGATTAAAGACCATACTGTTCAGTAATATGCGGTTGAGTCAACAGCTCCAGTAGTGCATTTGGTCAAAAGGTACAATGTCTCAACTAGTCATCAGCTCCAGTGGTGCAAGCGGTGAGCGTGATGCTTATAAGACAGTAATCAATCAAACAATCAATCACCAGCTAAGGTCATGGCTTAATATTAAAGACTGGTTGAAGAGCAGATGTCTGTAATCAGTTAGTCTTTGGTAATATGTATTCGAGTCAACAGCTGCAGTAGCGCAATCGGTCAAAAACTACAATGGCGCACAAAGATGTCAGCCCCAGTGGCGCAATCAGTCAGCGCGCGGTACTTATAAGACAGTATTCAGCAGAGCAATGCCGAGGTTGTGAGTTTGAGCCTCACCTGGAGCAAGGTTTTAGAAAGCGAGAGATATTTCAGTAGTAATTGAGTTAATAGCCTAACATATACAATCAGTTGAAATTAAGATAATAAATATACGTTGAAAATCAGATATCTTTAATCAGTTAGAAGAAAGTTCACAGGGTGTTCTGAAAGATGAGTCTCATTGAAACCAGCTTAGTAAAGAATGCCCATCTTCAAGCAAGGTTCTGTCACCAGCTCCAGTGGCATCAGCGTGCGTTACTTATAAGACAGTAAACAGCTGGTCAATGTGGTCAGCTCAAGTAGTGCAATCGGTAAAAAACTACAATGGCGAACTAAGATGTCAGCTCCAGTGGCGCAATTGGTCAGCGCGCGGGTACTTATAAGACAGTATTCAGCAGAGCAATGCTGAGGTTGTGAGTTCGAGCCTCACCTGGAGCAAGATTTTAGAAAGCGAGACATTTCAGTAGCAATGGAGGTCACAGCCTAACATATACAATCAGTTGAAATCAAGATTCGTGTTTTTACCTAGAAGAAAGATCACGGTGTAGTTTTGAAAATCAGTTTGATTAAATACCATACTGTTCAGTAATATGCGGTTGAGTCAACAGCTCCAGTAGTGCATTCGGTCAAAAGGTACAATGTCTCAACTAGTCATCAGCTCCAGTGGTGCAAGCGGTGAGCGCGATGCTTATAAGACAGTAATCAATCAAACAATCAATCACCATTTAAAGTCAAGGCTTAATATTAAAGACTGTTTGAAGAGCAGATGTCTGCAATCAGTTAGTCTTTGGTAATATGTATTCGAGTCAACAGCTCCAGTAGCGCAATCGGTCAGCGCGCGGTACTTATAAGACAGTATTCAGCAGAGTGATGCCGAGGTTGTGAGTTCGAGCCTCACCTGGAGCAAGGTTTTAGAAAGCGAGAGATATTTCAGTAGCAATTGAATTCATAGCCTAACATATACAATCAGTTGAAATTAAGATAATAAATATACGTTGAAAATCAGATATCTTTAATCAGTTAGAAGAAAGATCACAGGGTGTTCTGAAAGATGAGTCTCATTGAAACCAGCTTAGTAAAGAATGCCCATCTTCAAGCAAGGTTCTGTCACCAGCTCCAGTGGCATCAGCGTGCGTTACTTATAAGACAGTAATCAGCTGGTCAATGTAGTCAGCTCAAGTAGTGCAATCGGTAAACAACTACAATGGCGAACTAAGAAGTCAGCTCCAGTGGCGCAATCGGGTCAGCGCGCGGTACTTATAAGACAGTATTCAGCAGAGCAATGCCGAGGTTGTGAGTCCGAGCCTCACCTGCAACAAGGTTTTAGAAAGCGAGACATTTCAGTAGCAATGGAGGTCACAGCCTAACATATACAATCAGTTGAAATCAAGATTCGTGTTTTTACCTAGAAGAAAGATCACGGTGTAGTTTTGAAAATCAGTCTGATTAAAGACCATACTGTTCAGTAATATGCGGTTGAGTCAACAGCTCCAGTAGTGCATTTGGTCAAAAGGTACAATGTCTCAACTAGTCATCAGCTCCAGTGGTGCAAGCGGTGAGCGTGATGCTTATAAGACAGTAATCAATCAAACAATCAATCACCAGCTAAGGTCATGGCTTAATATTAAAGACTGGTTGAAGAGCAGATGTCTGTAATCAGTTAGTCTTTGGTAATATGTATTCGAGTCAACAGCTCCAGTAGCGCAATCGGACAAAAACTACAATGGCGCACAAAGTTTTCAGCCCCAGTGGCGCAATCGGTCAGGCATCGGTCAGCGCGCGGTACTTATAAGACAGTATTCAGCAGAGCAATGCCGAGGTTGTGAGTTCGAGCCTCACCTGGAGCAAGATTTTAGAAAGCGAGACATTTCAGTAGCAATGGAGGTCACAGCCTAACATATACAATCAGTTGAAATCAAGATTCGTGTTTTTACCTAGAAGAAAGATCACGGTGTAGTTTTGAAAATCAGTCTGATTAAAGACCATACTGTTCAGTAATATGCGGTTGAGTCAACAGCTCCAGTAGTGCATTTGGTCAAAAGGTACAATGTCTCAACTAGTCATCAGCTCCAGTGGTGCAAGCGGTGAGCGCGATGCTTATAAGACAGTAATCAATCAAACAATCAATCACCAGCTAAGGTCATGGCTTAATATTAAAGACTGGTTGAAGAGCAGATGTCTGTAATCAGTTAGTCTTTGGTAATATGTATTCGAGTCAACAGCTCCAGTAGCGCAATCGGTCAAAACTACAATGGCGTCAAAGATGTCAGCCCCAGTGGCGCAATCGGTCAGCGCGCGGGTACTTATAAGACAGTATTCAGCAGAGCAATGCCGAGGTTGTGAGTTCGAGCCTCACCTGGAGCAAGGTTTTAGAAAGCGAGAGATATTTCAGTAGCAATTGAGTTCATAGCCTAACATATACAATCAGTTGAAATTAAGATAATAAAATATACGTTGAAAATCAGATATCTTTAATCAGTTAGAAGAAAGTTCACAGGGTGTTCTGAAAGATGAGTCTCATTGAAACCAGCTTAGTAAAGAATGCCCTCTTCAAGCAAGGTTCTGTCACCAGCTCCAGTGGCATCAGCGTGCGTTACTTATAAGACAGTAATCAGCTGGTCA